>NW_027490121.1:974713-1022534 GCF_050948175.1 Xylocopa sonorina
CTACGTATCGAAGCAATAGAGTTCTAACGCTTCTTAAAACGCGATATCGCATCTCATTCCTATGTTTCATGATAAGATATAATATTCATTGCGAAGTGTCATGTATACCTCGCATTCACTACATCAGAATGAAAATGCGACACTTCCATGCTAGGAAATA
Source organism: Xylocopa sonorina (assembly GCF_050948175.1). Taxonomy (NCBI): domain Eukaryota; kingdom Metazoa; phylum Arthropoda; class Insecta; order Hymenoptera; family Apidae; genus Xylocopa; species Xylocopa sonorina. The sequence goes on from NW_027490121.1 coordinate 974,874, forward strand.
GCGTCTGCAGATGTCTACGCGTCGAGGCAATAGAGTTCTAATGCTTCTTAAAACGAGATATCGCAACTCATTTCTATAAGATATAATATTCGTTGCGAAGTGCTATGTACTCCTCGTCTACACTTCCAATGAATGTAAATGCGACACTTCCTTGCTAGGATGTAGCGCTTGCAGATGCTTACGTATCGAAGCAATAGTGTCCTAATTCTTCTTAAACCGCGATATCGAATCTCGTTACTATGTCTCATGATAGGATATAATATTCGCTGCGAAGTGCTATGTACTCCTCGTCTACACTACCGTTGAATGTAAATGCGACGCATCCTTGCTAGGGAATAGCGTTTGCAGTTGTCTACGTATCAAAGCAATGGATTTCTAATGCTTCTAAAAACGCGATATAGCATCTCATTTCTATGTCTCATGATAAGATGTAATATTCGATGCGCGAAGTGTTACGTATTCCTCGTCTACACTTCAAATGAATGTAATCGCAACACTTCCTCGCTAGGAAATGGCGTTTGCAGATGTCTAGGTATCGAAGCAATAGAGTTCTAGTGCTTCTCAAAACGCGATATCGCATCTCATTTCTATGTTTCATGATAAGATATAATATTCATTGCGAAGTGTTTTGTATTCCTCGTCTAGACTTCAAATGAATGTAAATGCGACACTTCCTTGCTAGGATATAGCGTTGGCAGATGTCTACGTATCGAAGAAGTAGCGTTCTAATGCTTCTTAAATCGCTATATCGCATCTCATTTCTATGTTTGATGATGAGATATAATATTCATTGCGAAGTGTCATGTATACCTCGTATTCACTTCAAACGAATGTAAACGCGACACTTCCATGCTAGGAAATAGCGTTTGCTGATGTCTACGTATCGTAGCAATAGAGTTCCAATGCTTCTTAAAACGCGATATCGCATCTCATTTCTATGTTTCATGATAAGATATAAAACTCATTGCGAAGTGTCATGTATGCCTCGTATTCACTTCAAATGAATGTAAATGCGACTATTCCCTGCTATGAAATAGCGCTTGCAGATGTCTCCGTATCTAAGCAGTAGAGTTCTGGTGCTTCCTAAATCCCGATATCGCATTTCGTTTCTATGTTTCGTGATAAGAAATAATATTCATTGCGAAGTGTCATGTATACCTCGTATTCACGTCAAATGAATGTAAATGCGACACTTCCTTCCTAGGAGATAGCGTTTGCAGATGTCTACGTATCGTAGCAATAGAATTCCAATGCTTCTTAAAACGCGATATTGCATCTGATTTCTATGTTTCGTGATAAGACATAATTTTCACTGTGAAGTGTCAGATATACCTCGTATTCACTTCAAATGAATGAAAATGCGACACTTCCTTCCTAGGAAATAGCGTTTGCAGATGTCTGCGTATCGAGGCAATAGATTTCTAATGCTCCTTAAAACCCGATATCGCATCTCATTGCTAAGCTTCATGATAAGATATAATATTCATTGCGAAGTGTCACTTATACCTCGTATTCGCTTCAAAATAATGTAAATACGACACTTCCTTGCTAGGAAACAGCGTTTGCAGATGTCTGCGTGTCGTAGCAATTGTCTTCTAACGCTTCTTAAAACGCGGTATCGCATTTAATTTCTATGTTTCATGATAAGATGTACTATTCATTGCGAAGTGCCATGTGTACCCCGCATACACTTCAAATGAATGTAAATGTGGCATTTCCTTGCTAGGAAATAGCGTTTCCAGATGTATACGTATCGAAGCAATAGAGTTGTAGTGCATCTTAAAACGCGATATCGCATCTGAGGTCTATGTTGCATCATAAGATATAATGTTCATTGCGAAGTGAGACATAGAAATGAGATGCGATATCGCGTTTTAAGAAGCATTAGAACTCTATTGCTTGGATACGTAGACATGGGGAAAAGCTATTTCCTAGCAAGGAAATGTCGCCTTTACTTTCATTTGAAGTGAATACGATGTATACATGACGCTTCGCAATGAATATTATATCTTATGAAACATTGAAATGAGACGCGATATCGCGCTTTAAGAAGCATTAGTACTCTATTGCTACGATACGTAGACATCTGCAAACGCTATTTCCTAGCAAGGAAGTGTCGCATTTACATTCTTTTGAAGTGAATACGCGGTATACATGACACTTCGCACTGGATAGTACATCTTATCATGAAACATAGAAATTAAATGCGATACCGCGTTTTAAGAAGCGTTAGAAGACAATTGCTACGACACGCAGACATCTGCAAACGCTGTTTCCTAGCAAGGAAGTGTCGTATTTACATTATTTTGAAGCGAATACGAGGTATAAGTGACACTTCGCAATGAATATTATATCTTATCATGAAACATAGAAGTAAGGTGCGATATCGCGTTTTAAGCAGTATTAGAACACTATTGCTACGATACGTAGACATCTGCAAACGCTATTTCCTAGCATGGAAGTGTCCATTTACTTTCTTTTGAAGAGAATACGAAGTATACGTGACATTTCGCAATGAATATTATATCTCATCGCGAAACGTAGAAATGGACTGCGACATCTCGTTTTAAGATGCATTAGATCTTTATTGCTACGATACGTAGATACCTGGAGACGCTATTTCCTAGCAAGGAAGTCTCGTATCTACATTCTTTTGAAGTGAATACGAGGTATACATGACACTTCGCAATGAATATTATATCTTATCACGAAACATAGAAATGAAACCCGACATCTCGTTTTAAGAAGCATTAGGACTCTATTGCTACGATACATAGACATCTGCAAACGCTATTTCCTAGGATGGAAACGTCGCATTTACATTCTTTTGAAGTGAATACGAGGTATGCATGACACTTCGCAATGAATATTATATCTTATCACGAAACATAGAAATGAGATGTGATATCGCGACTTAAGAGCATTAGAACTCTATTACTACGATACGTAGACATCTGCAAACGCTATTTCCTAGCAAGGAAGTGTCGCATTTACAATCATTTGAAGTGAATACGAGGTATACATAACAGTCAACAATGAATAATATACCTTATCACGAAACATAGGAATGGGATGAGTTATCGCGTTTTAAGAAGTATTAGAACTCAATTGCATGGATACGTAGGTATCTGGAAATGCTATTTCCTGGCAAGGAAGTGTCGCATTTGCATTCTTTTGAAGTGAATACGAGATATACATGACACTTCGCAATGAATAATTTACCTTATCACGAAACATAGAATTGAGATGCGATATCGCGATTTAAGAAGCATTAGAACTCTATTGCTACGATACGTCGACATCTGCAAACGTTATTTACCAACAAGGAAGTGTTGCATTTACATTCTTTTGAAGTGAATACGAGGTATACCTAACACTGCACAATGAATATTATATCTTATCATAAGGCATAGAAATGAGATGCGATATCTCGTTTGAAGAAGCATTAGAACTCTTTTGCTACGGTACGTAGGGGATCTGCAAACGCTATTTGCTAAGAAGGAAGTTTCGCTTTTACATTCATTTGAAGTGAAGACGAGGTATACATGATACTTCGCTATGAATATTATATTTTATCACGAAACATAGAAATGGTATGCGATATCGCGATTTAAGAATCATTGGATCTCTACTGCTACGATACTTAGACATCTGCAAACGCTATTTCCTAGCAAAGGAAATGTCGCATTTACGTTCATTTGAAGTGTATGCTTGGTATACATGACACTTTACAATGAATATTATATCTAATCATGAAACGTAGAAATGAGATGCAACATCTCGTTTTAAGAAGCATTAGAACTCTACTGTTTCCATACGAAGACATCTGAAAACGCTATTTCCTAGCAAGGAAGTGTCGCATTTACATTTTTTTGTAGGGAGTAGGAGGTATGCATGATACTTCGCAATGAGTATTATGTCATATCATGAAACACAGAAATGAGATGCGATATCGCGACTTAAGAAGAATTAGAACTCTATTGCTACGATACGTAGACATCTGCAAACGCTATTTCCTAACAAGGAAGTGTCGCATTTACATTCATCTGCAGTTTATGCGAGGTATACATGTCATTTCCCAATGAATATTATATCTTATCATGAAACATACAAGTGAGATGCGATATCGCGTCTTACAAGCATTAGAACTCTATTGTTACGATACATAGACATCTGGAAACGCTATTTCCTAGCAAGGAAGTGTCGCATTTACATTCATTTGAAGTTTATGCGAGGTATACATAACACTTCGCAATCAATATTATATCTTATCATGAAACATAGAAATCAGATGCGATATCTCGTTTTAAGAAGCACTAGAACAGTATTGCTTCGTTACGGAGGTATCTGCAAACGCTATTTCCTAGCAAGGAAGTGTCGCATTTACATTTTTTTGAAGTGTCACGCCCTGAAGTCGCGAAAACGCTCGTCACGTGGACACTTATCGTTGCCGTTCTCGAAATCGACGCGAATTGCGCAGAGCTGGGTTCGTCGGCGGACAAGACTCGATTTACCCGTTACAAAGACGTGCAACTTACCTTTCGATGCTCCAGGCGTCGTAGCTCTCCTCATCCTCGTAGCGTGGAGTGGAATCCTCCCTCGCGTATGTGAGTCGTCGCATCCCCATTCCGTGGCGGCGAGTATGCGCGTTGCCAGCGTGTAGGGGATCCGGATGCTGATCTGTGGCCGTCGAGTTTGGCGGGCGCCGTCTGAGGTTGGCAGGCGGTACACTTTGCTAGGAAGTAGCGTTAGCAGATATCTACGTATCGAAGCAATAGATTTCTAATGCTTCTTAAAAAGCAATGTTGCAACGCAGTTCTATGTTTCATGATGAGATACAGTATTCATTGCAAAATGTTATGTATACTTCGTCTACACTACAAAAGAATGTAAATGCCACACTTCCTTGCTCAGAAATAGCGTTTCCAGATGTCAAAGCATCGATGCAATTGATTTCCATTGCTTCTTTAAACGGGATATCAACTCTCAGTTCTACGTTTCACGATAAGATACAATATTCATTGCGAAGTGCCATGCATGCCTCGCATACACTTCAAATGAATGTAAATGCTACACTTCCTTCCTAGGAAGTAGCGTTTGCAGATGTCTACGTATCGAAGCAATAGAATTCTAATGCTTCTTAAATCGCCATGTTGCATCTCATTCCTATGTTTCATGATAAGATATAATATTCAACGTGCAGTTTTATGTACTCCTCGTATTCACTTCAAAAGAAAGTATATGCGACAATACCTTGCTAGGAAATAGTGTTTGCAGATATCTCCGTATCGAAGAAATAGTTTTCTAATGCTTCTTAAATCGCGAAATCGCATCTCATTTCTATGTTTCGTGATATGATATAATATTCATTGCGATGTGTCATGCTTACCTCGTATTCATTTCAAAAGAATGTAAATGCGACGCTTCCTTTCTAGGAAATAGCGTTTACAGATATCTACGTATCGTAGCAATAGAGTTCTAAAGCTTGCTAATTCGCGATATCGCATCTCATATCTATGTTTCATGATAATATATAATATTCATTGCGAAGTGTCTTGTATACCTCGCATACACTTCAAAAGAATGTAAATGCGACACTTCCTTGCTAGGCAACAGCGTTTGCAGGTGTCTACATATCGAAGCAATAGAGTTCTAAAGCCCGCTAATTCCCGATATCGCATCTCCTTTCTATGTTTCATGATAATATATAATATTCATTGCGAAGCGTCATGTATACCTCGCATACACTTCAAATGAATGTGAATGCGACAGTTCCTTGCTAGGAAATAGCGTTTGCAGATATCTACGTATCGAAGCAATAGAATCCTAATGCTTCTTAAATCGCCATATTGCATCTCATTTCTATGTTTCACGTTAAGATATAATATTCATTGTGGAGTGTTATGTATACCTCGTATTTACTTCAAAAGAATGTAAACGCGACACTTCCTTGCAAGGAAATAGCGTTTGCAGATGTCTACGTATCGTAGCATTAGTGCACTAATGCTTCTCAAAACGCGACATCGTTTCTCATTTCTATGTTTCATGATAGTATATAATTTTCATTGCGTAGTGCCATGTATACCTCGCATACACTTCAAATGAGTGTAAATGCGACACTTCCTTGCTAGGAAATAGCGTTTGCAGATGTCTACGTATCGAAGCAATAGAGTTCTAATGCTTCTTAAATCGCGATATCGCATCTCATTTCTATGTTTCATGATAAGATATAATATCCATTGTGCAGTGTCATTTATACCTCGTATTCACCTCAAAAGAATGTAAATGCGATACTTTCTTGCTAGGAAATAGCGTTTGCAGATGTCTACGTATCAAAGCAATAGAATTCTAATGATTCATAAAGCGCCACATAGCATCTCATTTCTATGTTTCATGATAAGATATAATATTCATTGTGCAGTGTTCTGTATACCTCGTATTCACTTCAAAAGAATGTGAATGCGTCACTTCCTTGTTAGGAAACTGCGTTTGCGGATGTCTACGTATCGTAGCATTAGTGCTCTAATGCTTCTCAAAACGCGACATCGTTTCTCATTTCTATGTTTCATGATAGTATATAATTTTCATTGCGTAGTGTCATGTATACCTCGCATGTACTTCAAATGAGTGTAAATGCGACACTTCCTTGCTAGGAAATTGCGATTGCAGATGTCTACGTATAGAAGCAATAGAGTTCTAATGCTTCTTAAATCGCCATATCGCATCTCATTTCTATGTTTCATGATAAGATATAGTATTCATTGTGCAGTGTTATGTATACCTCGTATTCACCTCAAAAGAATGTAAATGCGACACTTCCTTGCTATTAAATAGCGTTTGCAGATGTCTACGTATCGTAGCAGTAGAATTCCAATGGTACTTAAGACGCGATATCGCATCTCATTTCTATGTTTCATGATAAAATACAATATTCATTGTGAAGTGTCATGTATACAACGCATACAATTCAAATGAATGTAAATGCGACACTTCCTTGCTAGGAAATAGTGGTTGCAGATGTCTACGTATCGAAGCAATAGAGTTCTAATGCTTCTTAAAACGAGATATAGCATTTCTTTTCCACGTTTCATGATAAGATATAATTTTCATTGCGAGGTGCCATGTATACCTCGTACTCACTTCAAAGGAATATAAATGCTGGACTTCCTTGCTAGGAAATAGCGTTTGCAGATGTCCACGAATCGAAGCAGTAGAGTTCTAATGCTTCATAAAACGTGATATCGCATCTCATTTCTATGTTTCATGATAAGATATAATATGCATTGCGAAGTGTCATGTATACCTCGTATACATTTCAAATGAATGTAAGAGCGTCATTTCCTTGATAGGAACTTGCGTTTGCAGATGTCTACGTATCGAAGCAATAGAGTTCTAAAGGTTCTTAAAACTGGATATCGCATCTGATTCCAATGTTTCATGATAAGGTATAATATTCATTGCGAAGTGTCACGTATACCTCACATTCACTCCAAAAGAATGTAAATGCGACACTTCCATGCTAGGAAATAGCGTTTGCAGATGTCTAAGTATCGCTGCAATAGAATTCTAATGCTACTTCAAACGAGATACCATATCTCCTTTCTATGTTTCACGATAAGGTATAATATTCAATATGAAGTGTAAATAATACCTCGCATTCAATTCAAAGGAATGTAAATGCAATACTTCCGTGCTAGGAAATAGCGTTTGCAGAAGTTCACCTTATCGTAGCAATAGAGTTCTAATGCTTCTTGAAACGCGATATCGCATCTCATTTCTATGTTTCATGATGAGATATAATATTCATCGTGCAGTGTTATGTATACCTCGTATTCACTTCAAATTAACGTAAACGCGTCACTTCCTTGCTAGGAAATAGGGTTTCCAGATGTCTACGTATCGAAGCAATAGAGTTCAAATGCTTCTTAAAACGAGACATCGCATCTCATTTCTATGTTTCACGATAAGGTATAATATTCAATGTGAAGTGTAAATTATACCTCGCATTCACTTCAAAGGAATGTAAATGCGATACTTCCGTGCTAGGAAGTAGCGTCTGCAGGTATCTACGTATCGAAGCAATACAGTTCTAATGCTTCTTAAAACGGGATATCGCATCCATTTTCAATGCTTCATGATAGGGTATAATATTCATTGCGAAGAGTCATGTATACCTCGTATTAACTTCAAAAGAATGTAAATGCTACACTTCCTTGCTAGGAAATAGCGTTTGCAGATGTCTACGTATCGAAGCAATAGAGCTCTAATCCTACTTAAAACGAGATATCGCATGTCTTTTCCATGTTTCATGATAAGGTATAATATTCTTTGCGAAGTGTCATGTATACCTAGTATTCACTTCAAAAGAATGTAAATGCGACACTTCCTTGCTAGGAAATAGGGTTTCCAGAAGTCTACGTATCGTAGCAATAGTGTCCTAATGCTTCCTAAAACAAGATATCGCATCTCATTTCTGTGTTTCATGATAAGGTATTATATTCATTGCGAAGTGTCATGAATACCTCGTATTCGCTTCAATAGAATGTAAATTCGACACTTCCATGTTAGGAAATAGCATTTGGAGATGTCTACGTATCGAAGCAATAGATTTCTAATGCTTCTTCAAACGAGATATCGCATCTCATTTCTTTGTATCATGATATGATATAATATTAATTGCGAAGTGTCATGAATACCTCGTATTCACTTCAAATGAATGTAAATGCGACACTTTCTGGCTAGGAAATACCGTCTGCAGATGTCTACGTATCGAAGCATTCGTATTCTAATGCTTCTTAAATCGCGATATCGCATCTCATTTCTATGTTTCATGATAAGATATAATATCCATTGTGCAGCGTTATGTATACCTCGTATTCACCTCAAAAGAATGTAAATGCGACTCTTCCTTGTTAGGAAATAGCGTTTGCAGATGTCTACGTATCGAAGCAGTAGAGTTCTAATGCTCCTTAAATCGTCATATCGCATCTCATATCTACATTTCCTGATAACATATAATATTCATTGCGAAGTGTCATGTATACCACGTATTCCTTTCAAAAGAATGAAAATGCGACATTTCCTTGCTAGGAAGTAGCGTTTGCAGATGACTACGTATCGAAGCAATAGGGATCTAATGGTTCTTAAATCACCATATCGCATATCATTTCTATGTTTCATGATAAGATATAGTATTCATTGCGAAGTGCCATGTATATCTCGCATACACTTCAATTGAATGTACGTGCGACACTTCCTTGCTAGGGAATAGCGTTTGCAGATGTCTACGTATCGAAGCAATAGAATTCTGATGCTTCTTAAATCGCGATATCGTATCTCATTTATATGTTTCATGATAAGATATAATATTCATTGTGCAGTGTTATGTATACCTCGTTTTCACCTCAAAAGAATGTAAATGCTACACTTCCTTGCAAGGAAATAGCGTTTGCAGATATCTACGTATCGAAGCAATAGTGTATTAATGCTTCTGAAATCGCCATATCGCATCTCATTTCTATGTTTCATGATAAGATATAACATTCACTGTGCAGTGTTATGTATGTCTCGTCTATACTTGAAATGAATGTAAATGCGACACTTCCTTGCTAGGAAATAGCGTTTACAGATGTCTACGTATTGTAGCAATAGAGTTCTAATGCTTCTTGAATCGCGATATCGTATCTCATTTCTATGGTTTATGATAAGATATAATATCCATTGTGCAGTGTTATGTATACCTCGTTTTCACCTCAAAAGATTGCAAATGCGACACTTCCTTGCTAGGAAATAGCGTTTGCAGATGCCTACGTATCGAAGCAATAGACATCTAATGCTTCCGAAATCGCCATATCGCATCTCATTTCCATGTTTCATAGTAAGATATAATATTCATTGTGCAGTGTTATGTATACCTCGTATTCACTTCAAAAGAACGTAAATGCGACACTTCCTTACTAGGAAATAGCGTTTGCAGAGTTCTACGTATCGTAGCATTAATGCTCTAATGCTTCTCAAAAGGCGACATCGTTTCTCATTTATATGTTTCATGATGGTATATAATATTCATTGCGTAGTGCCATGTATACCTCGCATACACTTCAAATGAATGTACATGCGACACTTCCTTGCTAGGGAATAGCGTTTGCAGATGTCTACGTATCGAAGCAATAGAATTCTGATGCTTCTTAAATCGCGATATCGTATCTCATTTATATGTTTCATGATAAGATGTAATATTCATTGCGAAGTGTCATGTATACCTCGTATTCCGTTCAAAAGTATCTAAATGCTACACTTCCTTGCTAGGAAGTAGCGTTTGCAGATGTCTACGTATCGGAGCAATAGATTTCTAATGCTTCTTAAATCGCCATATCGCATCTTATTTCTATATTTCATGATAAAATATAATATTCACTGTGCAGTGTTATGTATATCTCGTCTATACTTCAACTGAATGTAAATGCGACACTTCCTTGCTAGGAAATAGCGTTTGCAGATGTCTACGTATCGAAGCAATAGAGTTCTAATGCTTCTTAAATCGTCATATCGCATCTCATATCTACGTTTCCTGATAAGATATAATATTCATTGCGAAGTGACATGTATACCTCGTATTCCTTTCAGAAGAATGTAATTGCGACACTTCCTTGCTAGGAAGTAGCGTTTGCAGATGTCTACGAATCGAAGCAATAAAGTTCTAATGCTTCTAAAATCGCCCTATCGCATCTCATTTCTATGTTTCATGATAAGATATAATTTTCACTGTGCAGTGTTATGTATACATCGTATTCACTTCAAAAGAATGTAAATGCGACACTTCCTTGCTAGGAAATAGCGTTTGCAGATGTCTACGTATTGTAGCAATAGATTTCTAATGCCTCTTAAATCGCGATATCGTATCTCATTTCTATGGTTCATGATAAGATATAATATCCATTGTGCAGTGTTATGTATACCTCGTTTTCACCTCAAAAGATTGCAAATGCGACACTTCCTTGCTAGGAAATAGCGTTTTCAGATGTCTATGTATCGAAGCAATAGAATTCTAATGCTTATTAAATCGTCATATCGCATCTCATATCTACGTTTCCTGATAAGATATAATATTCATTGCGAAGTGTCATGTATACCTCGTATTCCGCTCAAAAGAATCTAAATGCTACACTTCCTTGCTAGGAAGTAGCGTTTGCAGACGTCTACGTATCGGAGCAATAGATTTCTAATGCTTCTTAACACGTTCCGTACCAAGCATGATTTCGTTGAGTTTCCTGCCGGCCCAAGTTTTACTGTCGGCGCGCTAGAACGCCGATCTCACCGCTAGAACGATAGCTGAGTGATATGCGGGAATATAAACAATGTAACTCTAGTAGGTCCGTGCATTATCGATTATCTTTATTTACATTACTATCGACCTATGAAATTTATAAATTTGTTTGTTCCGAAATAATTTTATATGTAACTTTATTTTGGATTTTGAAACGCTTATTGCTTTCCCTGGAAAGCGATAAGCGTTTCGACTAGAGATCTGCAATGGATCTCACTGCAGTTCTCCTAGATCATTCAGTTGAGAAGCATACTTTTTCTGAAACGAACATCAGTAATTTTTTATCCCAGAAATGTTTACTAGATGGCGTGAAAGTACAATTGATAGTGAGAGTAGTGATGAAAACGTTGTGAATTTTAGAAGAAAAGTCATAAATAGAATTTCGTCAAGTTCAGGCTCAGATACTGATGAATCATATGCAAGTGAAGATATTGAAGAATTATTAGCAGAACTAGTTTTAGACGAAGAAGAGAAATTGGATACAGCTAATGATTCATTGGACAATATCCAATGGAACGAGTTCGATAGTAGGCAACAATCATTTCCGTTCACTGGAAAAAAACCTTAAAAAAACAACAACTTATTGTTTGAATTGCCCAAAATCACCACAGATGTGCCTGGACTGTTTCAACGAATATCATACGACATAGTATAATGTAATATCTTATCCTATATAAATTAATAAAAAATAGAGTGTTATTTGTGTATTTTTTAAATTTTCATGTTGTATATTCTATATTTATACTCCAGAACTTGTTCCAATAAATTTGTTTTCAAAATGCAACAGAAAATCATATTTAACTTGAACAAGAAAAGCGTAACCCAAGTACGGGTTACGCGGGCCCCACGGAAACATGCACGTAACCCAAGTACGGGTTACGCGGGACGGAACGTGTTAAATCGCCATATCGCATCTCATTTCTATGTTTCATGATAAGATATAATATTCACTGTGCAGTGTTATGTATATCTCGTCTATACTTCAACTGAATGTAAATGCGACACTTCCTTGCTAGGAAATAGCGTTTGCAGATGTCTACGTATCGAAGCAATAGAGTTCTAGTGCTTCTTAAATCGCGACATCGCATCTCATTTCTATGTTTCATGATAAGATATAATATCCATTGTGCAGTGTTATGTATACCTCGTATTCACCTCAGAAGAATGTAAATGTGACACTTCCTCGCTAGGAAATAGCGTTTGCAGATGTCTACGTATCGTAGCAATAGAGTTCTAATACTTCTTAAAACGCGATATGGCTCCTCGATTCTATGTTTCATGATAAGATGTAATATTCATTGTGGATTGGTATGTATACCTCGTATTCACCTCAAAAGAATGTAAATGCGACACTTCCCCGCTAGGAAATAGCAATGGCAAATGTCAACGAATCGAAGCAACAGAGTTCTAATGCTGCATAAAACGAGATAACGCATCTCATTTCTATGTTTTATGATAAAATGTAATCTACATTGTGGAATATTATGTATAAGTCGTATTCGTTTCAAAAAAATGTAAATGCGACACTTCCTTTCTAGGAAAATACGTTACCAGATGTCTACGTACCGAAGCAATAGAGTTCTAGGGCTTCTTAAAACGCGAAATCGCATATCATTTCTATGTTTCATGATAAGATATAATTGTCACTGCGAAGTGTCATGTGTACCTCGTATTCACGTCAAAAGTATGCAAATGCGATACTTCCTTGCTAGGAAGTAGCGTTTGCAGATGGCTACGTATCGAAGCAATATATCTCCAATGCTTCTTAAAACGCGACACCGCATCTCATCTCTATGTCTCATTATAAGATATAATATTCATTGTGAAGTGTTATGTATACCTCGCATTCACTTCAAAAGAATGTAAATGCGACACTTCCTTGCTAGGAAGTAGCGTTTGCAGATGTCTACGTATCGAAGCAAGATAGTTCTAATGCTTCATAAATCGCGATATCGTATCTTATTTCTATGTTTCATGATAAGATATAATATTCATCGTGCAGTGTTATATACTACCTCGTATACACTTCAAAAGAATGAAAATGCGACACTTCCTTGCTAGGAGATATTGTATTCAGATGTCTACGTATCGAAGCAATATAGTTCTAATGCTTCTTAAATCGCGATATCGCATCACATTTCTATGTATCGTGATAAGATACAATATTCATTCTGGAGTTTTATGTATACCTCTTATTCACTTCAAAAGAATGTAAATGCGACACTTCCATGCTATTTATTAGCGCTTGCAGATGTTTTCGTATCGAAGCAATAGAGTTCTAATGCTTCTTAAAATGAGATATCGCATCTCATTCCTATGTTTCATGATAAGATATAATATTCACTACGATGTGTCATGTATACCTCGTATTCATTTCAAATGAATGCAAATGCGACACTTCCTTGCTAGGAAATAGCGTTTGCAGTTGTCTCCGTATCCGTGCAATAGTTTTATAATGCTTCTTTATTTGCGGTATGGCATTTCATTTCTATGTCTCACGATAAGATGTAATAATCAACGCAACGCGTTAGGAATGTTTCGTAAACACTTCAAACGAATGTAAATGCCGCACTTCCATGCAGCAGAATAGCGTTTCTAGATGTCCACGTATCGAAGCAATAGAGTTCTAACACTTTATAAATCGCGATATCGCATCTCATTTCTATGTCTCATGATAAGATTTATTACTCAATGCAACGCGTTATGTATATCTCGTTTACACTTCAAAAGAATGTAAATGCCGCACCTCCTTGCGACGGAATAGCGTTTCTGGATGTCCACGTATCGAAGCAATAGATTTCTAACCCTTTATAAAACGCGATATCGCATCTCACTTCTACGTCCCATGATAAGATGCAATATTTAATGCAACGCGTTATGTATATCAAGACTACACTTCGAAAGAATGTGAATCCCACACTTTGTGTCTAGGGAATAGCGTTTCTAGATGTCTACATATCGCAGCAATAGGTATATTTACGAAATTACTTAAAACGTCTTGATCTCAAAAATAGCCTTTTCATCACAAACGTGTAATAAATAAAGTCTTCGAAGGCCCCACGTTTTATTTGTTCCATCGGTCGGAACATGTTCTCCCCGTTGAGAGACCGTGACGATCAATCTAAATCTGTTTGATCTGAATATCGCCTCGACGTCGATGGTTCACGCTATCGTCTCGGATGTGGGCAGCTCCGCTAACTGCTAGACGTTGCGATTGTAGACCCCCTGGCTGGTCCGTATGGTGACCGTTCGGGTGATCTTGCCTGGACCTGGGTGCACCTCTTCGACTCGACCGCGGTGCCACTTCAAAGGCAGGACGTAGTCATCCCTTAAGACTACGAGGGATCTTTTCTTGATCTCGTGGTAGCCCTTAGTCCATTTTTTTCGCTCGTTCAAATGGTGGATATACTCCTTGTGCCACCTGGTTCAAAATTCCTGCTGGACGTTCTGGATGTGTTGCTAGTGTGACAATCAGTTACGAGGAGTATCGCTGAAATCAGTCTCGGGCAAACTCGTTAACGACGTGCCGATCAGGAATTGGGTCAGAGTTAGGGACCATTAGGATCGGATGATAATGGAGTAAGCGGGCGGGAGTTTAGGATCGCATCGATTTCGATCGCGAACGTATTGAACTATTCGAATGTAACCCGTATCTTCCCCGACGACTCGTTTGACGTGGTGTTTAAACGATTTCACAGCTGCCTCCCAAAGGCCGCCGAAATTGGGAGAAGGAGCTGGCATGAAATGCCATGATATTCCCTTGCCCGTGAGGAAGTGTCTTACCTAATCGTCCGTTTGCAGTTTTTGGTACAGTGCGCTTAATTCGGTGTTCACTCCAACGAAATTTTGTCCCGTTGTCGGAATAAATGTTCCGACAGATGCCCCTACGACCGATGAAGCGTTCCAATGCCGCGATGAACGCTTCGGTAGTCATGTCACCGACGATCTCAAGATAGACCGCTCTCGTTGCAAAGCACACAAACACTGCTACATATATTTTTACTCGCGCACAATTTCGGAAACGTTTTTCCTTGATATAAAAAGGACCGCAATAATCTGTTCCGCAATTATAAAAGGATCGGCATTCGGATTCGCGTGACGCAGGTAGAGTGCCCATTACGTATTTCACGGCCGGTGGTTTTACGCGGAAGCATCAGATGTACTTCTTACCATCAATGGGCCAATACCTCTGTCTTAGTGTCGCCAGCGTGGTATTGATACCCGAATGATGTCCCTCTAAATGCGTGTGACGAATGATTAGATCGGTGATGTGATGCGATCTTGGAAGCAGGATCGGATGTTTCTGTCCGCAGGGAATGTTTGCGTTTTGTAGTCGACCGCCTACCTGTAGAATTCCCGTTTCGTCTAAGAATGGCTGCAGCGAGAGCCGGTTACTCTTTGGATGCAGCTCTGTACCGTTCTTCAAATTTCGGATCTCTTTTTCAAACGCGAAGGCTTTCACGAGCCTCAAGATCCGATCATTAGCGTCGTGGACCTCTCGTACGTTTAGAGGTCCTGCGTTACAATGAATTTTGCGAAATCGGAGGCAATACGCGACGATCTTCCTTAATTTCGCGATGTCTGAATAGCGGCCGAGAATTTCGTTGCTACGGATGGTCGTTGCCAAGCATGTATGGGGATGAATATCGGGTATTTCCAAAACGAGGTTGAACGTAGATTTCGGCCAATCCCTGTTATCGTCGGCAAACCACGATGGTCCATGACGTCAGATGGAGGGCTTCAAGAATTCCGCCGGTGTTTGTCCTCTCTATATGAGGTCCGCTGGATTGTCGTTTGACCTGACGTGCCGCTATCGGTCCTCGTTTGAATTTCGGCCACTCTATTTGCCACGAATGCTCTTAGCGTGGCTGGTTCGCGTTGCAGCCAATTTAAAACTATCGTGGAATGCGTCCAGAAGTTAATCGAGTCGAATCGGCGTGCATTATTATCTCGGACGTTAGACAATAATGACGTCAGTAGCACCGCACCGCAAAGTTCGAGACGTGCGAGGCTGACAACTTTTACTGGTGCGACCCGAAATTTCGCGCATAATAGTCTCGTTTTAATTCGTCCGCGATTGTCGACTGACCGTAGATACACGCACGCTCCGTATGCTCGTTCGCTCGCGTAGCAGAACCTGTGTAATTCCACCCTTCGCACCTTCGATTGGCATACTTGTCACTCGAAGAATGTTTCGTTATATAACTGCATTTCCTTCACGTACGTGGACCATTCTGTATGGAGGATAGTTGGTAGCGATTCGTCCCAGGCCAATTGCAGTTTCCAAAGGTGTTGCATAAATATTTTTGCCGTTATTATTACTGGCGCCAGTAAACCTAACGGGTCGAATATTTTTGTCATGGTGGATAAGATCGTGGTGATCCTCGTATCGATGTTTGGATCCACGGAATAGATGATTCGGTCGTTCTACGCGTGCCACGAAACGCCAAGAGCTTTCATTGTGGCGTCTCCAAAATACTTTGGGTGAATTTCGCCTTCCGGAAGTCCTACTAAAAGTTTCGGTTCGTTCGAGACCCATTGTTGAATATGGAGGTTGCCGCCGTTAAGTAGCTTTATTACCTGGTCCCGTAGTTGTCTAGCGTCTTCGTAATTATCTGTGCCAGTTAGGAGATCGTCGACGTATAGATCTCGCTGGAGCACGGTCGATGCGAAAGGAGCATTCACCTTTTCGTCGTCCGCTAGCTGATGAATATACCTGATGACGAGGAAAGGCGCTGAAGATAGTCCGAACGCGATCGTGTTCAGCTCGTACGTTTTCACCTTTCCCTTGTTATCTCGTCACAATATCGGCTGGTATCGGCGGTCTTCCGGTCTTACGAGGAACTGCCGATACATCTTCTCGATGTGACTCCGGTTAAGACATAAGTGTGTTGACGGAACCTTATGAGAAAAGCGAATATGTCGACCTGTATCGTTGGTCCTGCCAAAAGCGCATCGTTCAATGTCAGTCTACTGCTCGATCTTGCAGATCCATTGAAGACGACGCGAACCTTCGTTGCTGAGCTGGACAGTTTGATGACGGCGTGGTGGATGAGGTAGAGGCCATCCGAATCGCGTGGCCCTACCTGGCTAATGTGTCCCATCTCGAGATATTCCTCGGTGACGGTGCAGTATTCTCGTTTCAGCTCTGGATCTTTCATGAATTTTCGTTCGAGCGAAAGAAGAAGGTTGAGGGCGCGTGACCGAGTTTCGCCTAACTGCATCTTCTTTTCACTGAACGGCAGTGCGACAATGTAACGACCGGTTCGTGTCTGTTTAACGTGGTCGTGAAAATACTGCTCGCATTCCTGCTTCGCGGAAAATAGCTGTCGTACGTGTGGGCCCTCTACTAGCACCCAGAATTTTTGAAGTTCGAAATTCAGGGTTGTAACGAACGTTTGATGTTTCCTCCACGGCGCCGATGTGGATACGCTCCTCCCGATGATCCGTCCAAATTGCGTCCTTTGGAGGATTAATTCAGAATCGTTGCGAGGAGAAAGCTTGTACTGGCCGATGCTAGGGGATGATAAAGCGGGGCCGGTGCCGATTAACATATCCACATTTGCCGGTCGATGAAATTGTGGATCTGCTAGTTTTACGTTCGCTGGAGTCGGAATTCACATTCTGTTGTTGGTTGCAAACTCGTCGTCCTCTGGTTCTGCAGCGTATACAATTCAATACAATGTAAATGCCACACTTCCTTGCTACGGAACAGGGTTTCTAGATGTCTACATATCGGAGCAATGGAGTTCTAATGCTTCATAGAAAGCAATATCGCTTATCAATTCTATATCTCATGATAAGATGTAATCTTCAATGCAACGCGTTTTGTATATCTCGTCAACACTTCAAACGAATACAAATCCCACACTTCCATGCTACGTAAAGCGTTTCTAGATGTATACGTTTCGAAGCAAGGCAGTTCTACTGCTTCATAAAGCGCGATATCGCATCTCATTTCTATGTCTCATGATAAGATGTAATATCCAAAGCAACGCGCTATGTATATCTCATCGATGGTTCAAAAGAATGTAAATGAAACTCTTCCTTGCTACGGTATAGCGTTTCCAGATGTGTACGTATCGAAGGAGTACAGTTCTAAAACTTCAGAAAACGCGATACCGTATCTCATTTCTATGTCTCATGATAAGATGTAATATTCAATGCAACGCATTATGTATATCTCGTCAACACCTCATAAGAATATAAATTCCACACATCCTTGCTACGGAATAGATTTCTAGATGTCTACCAATCGAAGCAATAGAGTTCTAATTCTTCATAAAACGCGATATCGCATCTCATTTATAGGTTTCATGATAAGATGTAATATCAATGCAACGCGTTATGTATATCTCGTCAGCACTTCAAAAGTATGTAGCGCCCACACTTCCATACTACGGAATAACGTTTCTTGAAGTCACATGTCGAAGTTATGGAGTACTAACGCTTCATGAAATGCGATATCGAATTTCATCTCTATATCTCTAGATAAAACGTCATATCAAAGAAACGCGTTATCTGTATCTCGTCAACAGCACAAAAGAATCTAAATCTCACACTTCCACGCTACGGAATAGCGTTTCAAGATATCCACATATCGAAGCAATAGAGTTCTAATGCTTCATAAAACGCGATATCGCATCTTATCTCTATGTTTCATGATAAGATGTATTTGTATGCAACGCGTTAATTATATCTCGTCAACACCTCAAAAGAGCGTAAGTCCCACACTTCCTTCCGACGGAATAGCGTTTCTAGATTTCTACGTATCGAAGCAGTAGAGTTCGTATGCTCTATAAGACGCGATATCGCATCTCATTTTAATGTCCCACGGTAAGATGTAATATTCAGTATACCGCGTTATGTATATCTCGTCGACACTTCAAAGGCATGCAAATACCACACTTCCTTGCTACATTATAGCGTTTCTAGATGTCTACGTTTCGAAGAAATAGAGTTCTAGTGCTTCATAAAACGTGACGTCGCATCTCATTTCTATGACTCATGATATAAGACGTAATATTCAATGCAACGCGATATGTATATCTGGTCGACACTTCAAAGGAACGTAAATACCACACTCCCTTGTTACGGAATATCGTATCTAGATGTCTACGTTTCTAACCAACATTGTTCCAATGCATCGTAAAACGCGATATCGCATCTCATTTCTATGTCTCATGATAAGATGTAAATCAATGCAACGCGTTATGTATATCTCGGCTACACCCCGAAGGAATTTAAATGCCACTTTTCCTTGGTACGGAATGGCGTTTCTAGACTTCATCTGTCTCGTCACGGTGGCGGAATATTTCCGCTTTACTCGGAGACGACACGCAGCCAATTCGCGGAAACGGTTCGCTTAATTGCAACTAATGCCGGGTTGCATCCGTGTTACAACGAACGCTTTTACGAGCACGGTGAACGCGGTAAGTGTGGAGAAACCTTACCTTTGTCCTTTTGATAGAGAACAAATCAATGCTCTTTCCTCAGGAATCTCTGCTTCCATGGATCGTAGTCTGGAATCGATTCTGCGTAAGGACTGCGAGTCTGAATATCTAAAAGGATGAGCGCTCAGCGTTGCGGAGATTCGGCGATGTTCGACTCCCTGGACGGGATGACGTTGGCGGCGTAGAACATTGAGAAGCGACGGTGACGCTGGCGGATGAACAGTGCGACGATAAGGCTCCGGTGCCCACGTAAACACGTATTAGGCGGCGTAGGAAATTCTTCCTTCTCGCACGTCGAGCCTTTTGTTTCAGATTGCTGCACATTCGCGTCTGATTTCAGCGGACTAGATACGACTCGGTTAAGCGGTGATCAGCTCTAGCCTGTCGGTCCAGAGAGTGAAATGTCGACGTTATCTGCACTGAGTCTCTCGTATGTGTCAGCGGAGCTAAGCGGCGGTCCGCTCTAACCAGCTGATTACCAATGATCGACTAACGATTGGATTGAATGTAGAATGCCCACGCATTGGCTCGTGGAAGAACTCGTAGGTTAAGAATGAAGTTAAAGGAGGTTATCAGTAACTGAACTTGTAGTTAGGAGATAAAATCAAAGTATATTTTAAGTTAATCCTAAGCTTGCACTGTACTTTCCATAATACTAAATTAAAAGTAGGCTTAATTGTTTAGAATAGGAACTAGAACTAAACTCGATGAATTGAATTAAAATTGAAATTTAGAATAGATTTGGTAACACTTCCCATTCAGGCGAATAGCCCGAAGGTATCGAAGCTGTCTAATGATCAGCTTGGAACGAGGCTCGGAGTAGATTGACTCTCGGATCGCGGATCCGCGACATCCTTAGATCGCGTGGCGCGCGATTCGCTCGACCCCAGAGTGGGGTGGCCGCTCGGACTGCGCAGTGGTGCGGCCGGTTGGATTGGTGCCCGGATCGCGTTACGCGTGAGCCGCGCGCGTAGTACGCCCGCTGGAGCGTATCGCAACTAATAATTATCGATGTTTACATCAATCTTAGAAACTACGTATGTGTTGTCTGCGTATGTACAATGCATGTGTCGAGTACTTGGATTTAGAGGATTTCCGAACATATACCGTAGAAAAGAGAATAACGCTGTGGTGATGAAGGTAAAACGCTGCTGTGCCCAGTGGTCCAGTCGTCTGGCTGAATGCTGTATCATCCCTTGCTTTGGAGATGCTGCGCGTTGTAGCGCGGTCAGTCACTTAAACTCCTGGGTATTCGTGCATTGCTAGCAGCCTTAGCTTGGTGGACGTGGAGTGTGTTCGGTTGCGGTGGCGCTCGTCCCATGTTTTTAGGTGCTGCTGACGGTGAGAACGTCGCTGCCAGATACTGTGGGAGGCGCTAGAGGTAGAAAGGCAGTACGCCAGACGCTACACTACGGATCGAAGCAATAGAGTTCTAATGATACATAAAACGCGACATCGCATCTCAATTCTAAGATTCACGATAAGATGCAATTCAATGCAACGTGCTATGTATATCTCATCAATACTTCAAGAGAATGTAAACTCCACACATCCGTGCGACAGAATAGCGTTTCTAGACGTCAACGTATCGAAGCAATACAGTTCTAATTCTTCATAATACGCTAAACCGCATCTCATTTCTTTGTCACATGATCATATGCAATATTCAACGCAGCCCATTACATATATCTCGTCCACACTTCAAAAGAATGGAAATCCCAGTCTTCCCTGTGACGGAATAGCGTTTGTGGACATCTACGTATCGAAGCAATAGGTTTGTAACGCATCATAAAACGCGATATCGCATCCCATTTCTATGTATCATGATAACATGCAATATCATTGCGACAGTTATGTATAACTCGTCAACACTTCCAAAGAATGTAAATCCCACACTTCGTTGCTACGGAATAGCGTTTTTAGATGTCTACGTTTCTAAGAAATAGAGATCTAATGCATCATTTAACGCGATATCGCATCTCATTTCTATGTTTCGTGATAAGGTATAATATTCACTGCGAAGTGTATTGTATGCCTCGTATTCACTTCAAAAGAATGCAAATGCGACACTTCTATGCTAGGAAATAGCGTTTGCAGATGTCTCAGTATCGTAGCAATAGAGTTCTAATGCTTCTTAAAACGAGATAGCGCATCTCATTTCTATGTTTTACGATAAGATATAATATTCATTGCGAAGTGTTATGTATACCTCGCATACATTTCAAATGAATGTAAATGCGACACTTCCTGGCTAGGAAATAGTGTTTGCAGATGTCTACGTATCGAAGCAATAACGTGATAATGCTTCTTAAAACGGGATATCGCATCTCATTTCTTTGTTTCATGATATGATATAATATTAATTGCGAAGTGTCAAGAATACCTCGTATTCACTTCAAAAGAATGTAAATGCGATACTTGCATGCTTGGAAATAGTATTTGCAGATGTCCACGTATCGAAGCAATAGAATGCTAATGCTTCTTAAAACGGGATATCGCATCTCATTTCTTTGTTTCATGATGTGATATAATATTAATTGCGAAGTGTTATATATACCTCGCATACACTTTAAATTAATGTAAATGCGACACTTCCTTGCTAGAAAATAGCGCTTGCAGATGTCTACGTATCGAAGCAATAGATTTCTAGTGCTACTTAAAACCAGATATCGTATCTCATTTCTATGTTCCATGAAAAGATATAATATTAATTGCGAAGTGTCATGAATACATCATATTCACTTCAGAAGAATGTAAATGCGACACTTCCATGCTAGGGAGCAGTGTTTGCAGATGTCTACGTATCGAAGCAATAGAGTTCTAATTCTTCATAATACGCTAAACCGCATCTCATTTCTTTGTCACATGATCATATGCAATATTCAACGCAGCCCATTACATATATCTCGTCCACACTTCAAAAGAATGGAAATCCCAGTCTTCCCTGTGACGGAATAGCGTTTGTGGACATCTACGTATCGAAGCAATAGGTTTGTAACGCATCATAAAACGCGATATCGCATCCCATTTCTATGTATCATGATAACATGCAATATCATTGCGACAGTTATGTATAACTCGTCAACACTTCCAAAGAATGTAAATCCCACACTTCGTTGCTACGGAATAGCGTTTTTAGATGTCTACGTTTCTAAGAAATAGAGATCTAATGCATCATTTAACGCGATATCGCATCTCATTTCTATGTTTCGTGATAAGGTATAATATTCACTGCGAAGTGTATTGTATGCCTCGTATTCACTTCAAAAGAATGCAAATGCGACACTTCCATGCTAGGAAATAGCGTTTGCAGATGTCTCAGTATCGTAGCAATAGAGTTCTAATGCTTCTTAAAACGAGATAGCGCATCTCATTTCTATGTTTTACGATAAGATATAATATTCATTGCGAAGTGTTATGTATACCTCGCATACATTTCAAATGAATGTAAATGCGACACTTCCTGGCTAGGAAATAGTGTTTGCAGATGTCTACGTATCGAAGCAATAGCGTGATAATGCTTCTTAAAACGGGATATCGCATCTCATTTCTTTGTTTCATGATATGATATAATATTAATTGCGAAGTGTCAAGAATACCTCGTATTCACTTCAAAAGAATGTAAATGCGATACTTGCATGCTTGGAAATAGTATTTGCAGATGTCCACGTATCGAAGCAATAGAATGCTAATGCTTCTTAAAACGGGATATCGCATCTCATTTCTTTGTTTCATGATGTGATATAATATTAATTGCGAAGTGTTATGTATACCTCGCATACACTTTAAATTAATGTAAATGCGACACTTCCTTGCTAGAAAATAGCGCTTGCAGATGTCTACGTATCGAAGCAATAGATTTCTAGTGCTACTTAAAACGAGATATCGTATCTCATTTCTATGTTCCATGAAAAGATATAATATTAATTGCGAAGTGTCATGAATACATCATATTCACTTCAGAAGAATGTAAATGCGACACTTCCATGCTAGGGAGCAGTGTTTGCAGATGTCTACGTATCGAAGCAATAGAGTTCTAATGGTTCTTAAAACGAGATGTCGCATCTCATTTCTATGATGCATAATATGGTATAATATTCACTGCGAAGTGTTACGTATCCTCGTCTGCACTTCAAATGAATGTAACTGCGACACTTCCTTGCAAGGAAAAGGGATTTCAGATGTCTATGCGTCGTAACAATAGAGCTCTAATGCTTCTTAAAACGGGATATCGCATCTCATTTCTTTGTTTCATGATGTGATATAATATTAATTGCGAAGTGTTATGTATACCTCGCATACACTTTAAATTAATGTAAATGCGACACTTCCTTGCTAGAAAATAGCGCTTGCAGATGTCTACGTATCGAAGCAATAGATTTCTAGTGCTACTTAAAACGAGATATCGTATCTCATTTCTATGTTCCATGAAAAGATATAATATTAATTGCGAAGTGTCATGAATACATCATATTCACTTCAGAAGAATGTAAATGCGACACTTCCATGCTAGGGAGCAGTGTTGCAGATGTCTACGTATCGAAGCAATAGAGTTCTAGTGGTTCTTAGAACGAGATGTCGCATCTCATTTCTACGTTTCATATAAGATATAATATTAATTGCGAAGTGTTATGTATTCCTCGCCTAGGCTTCAGATAAATGAAAGTGCGACACTTCCTTCCTAGGACGTAGCGTTTGCAGCTGTCTACGTATCGAAGCAATAGAGTACTCATGCTTCTTAAAACGAGATATCGCATCTCATTTCTATGTTTCATGATAAGAAATAATAGTCATTGCGAAGTGTTATGTATACCTCGCATACATTTCAAATGAATGTAAATGCGACACTTCCTGGCTAGGAAATAGTGTTTGCGGATGTCTACGTATCGAAGCAATAGAGTGATAGTGCTTCTTAAAACGGGATATCGCATCTCATTTCTTTGTTTCATGATATGATGTAATATTAATTGCGAAGTGTCATGAATACCTCGTATTCACTTCAAAAGAATGTAAATGCGATACTTGCATGCTAGGAAATAGTGTTTGCAGATGTCTGTATCCAAGCAATACAGTTCTAATGCTACTTAAAACGAGATATCGCATCTCATTTCTATGTTCCATGATAAGACATAATATTCATTGCGAAGTGTCACTTATACCTCGCATTCACTTCAAATAAATGTAAGTGCGACACTTCCTTGCTAGGAAGTAGCGTTTGCAGATGTCTACATATCGTAGCAATAGAGTTCTAATGCTTTATAAATCGCGATATCGCATCTCATATCTGTTTCATGATAAGATATAATATTCATTGCGAAGTGTCATGTATACCTCGTATTCACTTTAAAAGAATGTAAATGCGACACATCCTTGCTAGGAAATAGCGTTTGCAGATGTCTACATATCGCAGCAATAGAGTTCTAAAGCTTCTTAAAACGCGATACGGCATCTCATTTCTATGTTTCATGATAAGACATAATATTCATTGCGAAGTGTCACTTATACCTTGCATTCACTTCAAATGAATGTAAACGCGGCATCTTCTTGCTAGGAATTAGCGTTTGCAGATGTCTACGTATCGAGGGAATAGAGTACTAATGCCCCTTAAAACGTGGTATCGCGTCTCATTTCTATGTTTCATGATAAGGTATGATATTCAATGCGAAGTGTCATGTATACCTTGTATTCACTATAAATAAATGTAAATGCGACACTTCCTTGCTAGGAAATAACGTTTGCAGAAGTCTACGTATCGAAACTGTAGAGTTCTAATGCTTTTAAAACGAGATGTCGCATTTCATATCTATGTTCCATGATAAGATATAATATACATTTCGAAGTGTCATGTTTACCTCGTATTCACTTCAGAAGTATGTAAATGCGACACTTCCTTGCTAGGAAATATCGTTTCCAGATATTTACGTATCGTAGCAATAGAGCTCTAATGCTTCTCAAAACGCGATTTCGCATCTCATCTCTGTGTTTCATCATAAGATATAACATTCATTGCGAACTGTTATGTATTCCTCGTCTGCACCACAAATGAATGTAAATGAGACACTTCCTTGCTAGGAAATATTGATTGCAGATGTCAACGTATCGTAGCAATAGAGTTCTAATGCTTCTTAAAACGCGATATCGCATCTCATTTCTATGTTGCATGATAAAATTTAATATTCATTGCGAAGTGTTATGCATACCTCGTCTGCACTTCAAAAGAATGTAAATGCAACACTTCCTTGCTAGGATATAGCGTTTCCAGTTGTTTACTTATCGGAGCAATGGAGTTCTATTGCTTCATTCAACGCGATGTCGCAAGTCATATCAATGATTCATGGTAAATTGCTATGTTCTATGCAATATGTTACATTTGTTTGCATCTAGACCTTAGAAGGATGTGAATTCTATATTTACTTGCAACAGAATATCGTTTCCAGATCTCTACGTGTCCAAGCAAGACATTTATAATACTTCATGCAGCTCGATATCGCATCTCATTTCAACGTTTCAAAGTAAGAATGCAGTAATCTCTTATGCATAGCTCTATGCTTGTCTGCTTTAAAACTTTATAAGAATGTAAATTCTACAGCTCCATGCAACAGGATTGCCCTTCGTAGTGTCTACATGTCGAGACAATAGAGTACTAATGCATTATACGGTGCCATGACTCATCTAATTTCAACCTTTCGAATTAAGTAAGCTGTAATCTTCTATGAAAAGTATTATAATTATCTGCTTCTATTCTACAATAGAATGTGAATTCTATAGAGCCAAGCAACAGGAGGGCAGGTCCTCCACCATCTTACAGCCTGCCCTGATGCGGGCAAAGGATTCCTAGGGCCACTCAAACCGCGACCAACATCTATCTTATACTCTAACCGATTCATCGTTATGCGTTTTCCGTTAAGCTTGCCGGGATCAGTGATATTGATTCGCTCAATCTAAATTATTATTTTCTTTTTAAGGTTCCCGATTTTATTAGTTTCTCTCACGATATCATCTATTTCGTTGTACCTTACCCTTACAGTATGGTATATAATCTGTTGTTTGATATTTCTAGGATTTCCTCTTAATAAATGCAATGCTTCCACATATTTTCTTTCTCTTTCTCTTTAGTTACATTGTTGATATTTTATGCTTTTTAACCTCCACATTCCCTCTCTACACCATCTCGGAACAGGCGTTATACGATTACTGCAGGATGACGCCCCGGTTTCGTTACACCGAGATCGAGTGTTCTCTCTTGCATCCGTTGATTTATATATGTTATATATTGGAGAATATTTCCTCTCATCCTTTGTATTTTTCGAATGAAATTACATTGACAGAAGTACGAGCTAGTTCTGCACGCCTATTTGAAACAACATTAAATCACCTTGTTAAACAATAATATATTAAATGTGACTTGATGGGAGTGGATAGTTCTTCGTTTTATATTCTTATATCGCATTGATTATAAAAGTATATGATATCCTTTTTATGCAGTCATGTATAATTATGTACTGTGACGGTTTTTCCCGTTACAATCCGCA
Source organism: Xylocopa sonorina (assembly GCF_050948175.1). NCBI lineage: Eukaryota > Metazoa > Arthropoda > Insecta > Hymenoptera > Apidae > Xylocopa > Xylocopa sonorina. Next base: position 1,002,185 of record NW_027490121.1, read on the forward strand.
AGAAAAGGGTATATGGAACCAATAATAACGGGGTATCCAGAAGTTTAATCCGGGGTTATATCGGGGTACAGAATATCCGCCTGATTCGGCAACGCGAAGTACAGAACAATAAATTTCCTATCCAGCGAGTACTTCGAAGCTGCGAGGCTGGGACTTTCTGGGCGCCAGCTACTCAAGAAGTAGCAAAAAGTAGTAAACCACGCAACCCGGGGAAACCCTCGAAATTTCGAAATACTCTTTCGCTCAACTGCTTCTAGCCGAGTGCGCAAATTAGGGTCGCGGGATACTGAACTCACGGCTTCTTTCTAGAGTGCCTCGACGCGAATGACCGGAGATCACCACCGTTATACAATACAAATTACAATATGCGATATCACAATTGCGGCAGGGAACAAATGGGACGCTTTAGCGTATAAGGACTCACGTTCTCGTTTCCAACAAGTATGGATCTCGTTCAGTCCGTCTACCTCTCTCTCTCCCTCTCTCTCTCTCTCTCTCCTCCGAATCGCTCCGTATAATCGCTTGCTCGGTTGCTCGCTAAGTAGTCGCTAAGTCGTTGAGAAGAATAAAAGGCTGTCTTCGTGCTGGCTAGCTCATTATATAGGTTTGCTGGGGGTCTTCGGATCCCCTTAGATCCTCCTTAGGGCTCCTTGGTGGGGTAGGGCCATACGCTTCGGTATTGTTCGGGGCATCGATCGGTGGATTTCGGCGATCTTCCCTGATCGCCCCCTCTGGTGTGTCTAGAGGGGGTCCTCTGGATTATTTGAACTGCGACGCGTGTCGCGCGCCGCGCTTTCCACGGCTCACCTGCAATTCCGCTGCGCATCTTGAGTTTTCCTCTCCATGGGCTCAGGGGAGGGGTGGAGGTCCTTCTCACATCCGAGAACCATCCTGTTCGTCTCCATGGACTATGGCAGCAGTCTTATCGTTGCAGGGCTCTGGATCGTATCCTTCGGGCTTCGGGCTTCAGTCTCTTCTTGCTCACTCCCCGACTCCTCCACCGTCGAGCCCGTCACGCTACTTCGGCGCACAGCCCTTCCGCGAACCTGCGGTCTTCTTATCCGCCGAAGAGGCGTCTTGTGGGTCGCTTCTTCCATCAGCTCGCCAGTCTAATCCGTAGAACGGAGAGAGAGAAAAGAAGGGGGGAGGGTGGAAGGTTCTACCATCGTGTATTTCACGCTCCTCGCAAATACAGCTATCGCGATGGTCCGTGTCGCGCTTCTCGCATGAGTGGTGATCAGCGAGCTAGTCTAACCGAAACAGGGGGGGGGGGGTGAGCGAGCCTTGTGACTTCACCACGTCACAGTACATACAAATTAGCGATTAAGTAGCTATGTGTTCAAATTCAATTCCGAATAATGCACTAAAAAGCATCCCAGATAACAAACGGCAAGATGGTAGCGACACCATGCCGGCACTATATTGCCACTTCCGAGGAGTGTCAACTGATTCGTAGTCATCTGTGACCGGATTCATTAACTAAAATGCCAGAACGTTTTACCAGCACGTTCTAGACAAGTGAATCGCGCAGCACCAGCACCATGGTGACACGCGTATCATCGCTCCATTCATGAATCTCCTCAGCAATGACGCAGGATCACATTTGGCAATAGGGAACCTGTGCTTTCATACAAATTAGAACCGTTAGATGTCAGTAGATGTTCAGCATATGAGTATTGATAGACATTTTGATGGTCGTTTTCCTATATTTATGGTTATTGAGCGAGTCGTATATATTTCTTTCAATCGATCATAGACTAAAAATATTATTTATAAAAAAAATATTACTTATAAAATAAAAATTCATGCTTTTGCGTCCCTAACTTCGCCTTGTGTAATTTATGAAATAACATGCTGTCGCCGTATTTAATGTAACCCTCAACTTGCATGAATTTGTAACAATAAATTGAAGAAAATATATATAAAATAAGTTTATATATTTTTATGACAAAGTAATTATCGACTTTATGGAAAAAATCGCCCTATCGAGCTAGTTTATAGAAAATAATAAAATCGAGTTCATATATCTTTGTTTTGTGCCGGTGTATCTATTTTGGAAACAAAATAAATAAATTGCGCAGTTTAGTCATTTTTCATATTTGCTTATAATTTTTATGGAAACAGCTTCCCCATTAGTAAATGTCAGCCTACGCCACAACCACGCGTGTAGCTATAGTGAGCTGATAGTGTCATTGTCACGGCCGTGTAGCCCGTGTGCTATATCTCGGTGCTTTAATAGTGCCGTGATACGAATGCCGCCCCAGTATGCCATTTCGAAAGCTGAGTAGGAGCACTTTGTTAGCACAGTTCTGTCACGGAATTCGTTCCATCCGTTGTCATTGGCGTGCCAATCGCTGGCTGTTTGGGATATTGTAGTGCATGAGGCAGACTTGTTCCTTATCATCGTCAAGGAGATGGATTTTCACTCCCCCCTTTTTGAATTTTTTAAATTATTGTTTGGAATTTTTGCCGTTTCTGTATCTCTATGACCGCATTGTGGATTCAACTTATGTACGATCTTTTTGGTCTTCATCGTTTGTTACATGTAATATTATATATGTGATGCACGTTTGTTATGTAATGCTCCGATTTGTATGCCTCAGATACTTTTATTTTTTGGTAAAGCAACTTATTCGATTAATATATATTTATTAGACATAGATATAAACAATTAGAAAAATGTTATTAAAACGCTGTTAAATATGATGTTGCAATTATATATTTAAGGTCTGAAGATGTAGATGCAATTAATGTCCGATATTTTACGTGATCCAATCGACGTATCGAGTGAGGCTATGAAATATAAAAATCTTTTACTACTCTTCGACCCCTTTACATGTTACATGAATGATAAGTTCTGCAAGACAAGAAGCCTGAATTAGTGAGATATCTAGGAACATAAGTAATTTGTAAGTAACACATCTTTTCTCTTTGAAATATTTGCCTTTGCATAGAATAGAACGTATAGATATAATTGCCTGTTTTGTACCCATTTCGTTCCAATTCTATTATAGGCTTTGAGCAGAAGTAATATTGATTATACTTGATTTTTGCAATAGTTCTTTAATTAACAGATTTTATTAACCTAGAATCATCATTTGACGGATGTATCAATCTACTTTGTAGCTCCATCAGTTTCTTTTTCTGCTCGCTACTTTCCATTTTCAGTTCCGTATACTTATCCTTTATCACCATCATATATGTTGCGTAAAATTACAAAAACTTTTTGTCCTCAAATTTTGCGGATATTTCAATTAAATTTCCTTTGATTAAATAAACGGAAATTAAAAAACAGTGGCACGTACCATTTCTTGGAAACGTTGTATCGTAATTTGCATCTGACTGTTTTGAAAGGCAAGCACTTTACTTAACGTTTGCAATGATTCGGTTAGCGAAGTAAAGAAATATTCTACTTTCGAAATTGTTGGCTCTTGTAATTCTAAGACAAATATATTCATCTGTCGACATCGTGAACATTGTTTTTTGGCAAAATTCCAGAAAAACAAATATACTATAAGTAAAATAATAGACATCATAATATTAAATTTAACTCTGTTCATCGTTGCCTTGTTGGACACATCCATAACGATATACAGGGTGGGGCAGTAATAATTAGCACCTCAGATATCCACGAAACTTTAAGTTTCATAGAAGTTTTTGCTAATATAAAATTGCATAGTACAAAGGGCCCATCCGTTGATGAAAATAGCTTTTTGTAAGTTGAGTTATGTTGGACATATGAAGGTTACCTTCATTTTTTAAAATGAATTGGAATGTCCATTCTTCCGTAATACGATAGAGCACGGTTTTGATAGTAATTGAAACATACGTATTGTAAACAGTGGTGGAAGGCGTAATACTTATCGTTTACTTCAGTGTGAATAAACACTTTTCGAAGGGCATTTCAATAGTTTGCAGCATAAGTTAAACATGATAAGATTAGTATTGAAAAATCGGTTCGAATACGTTTGGTTAGGCTGTTCTTTGTGTCGTTCATGTTATAAGTATTGAGCTGCGGATTCCTGAGGACAGCTCACAAAATTGTTGAACTATGGAAGATTATCATTGTGAATTTGAATCAAAAGGTAATTAAATTCCATTAGATTGTAAACAGATCTCAATGTTTCATTTTAGATATTAAGATTAAATATTCTTTACAAAAATACAAGAATGGATACATACCTTTCTGTTATTATTATTTCATAAAGAATTATAATTGCAATTATATAGTTCATTACGATAAAAAATATATCTCAGAAAATTCTAAATATTAAATTAAAGAATCAAGTAAAACATTTTTAATAATTACGAATATGAAAAATACTTGAACATTCCACTAGAAAGATGTCTAAACAGGAGTTAGAAGAGACAAACATTCAATTTCAATTCCAGAATTCATCTATAAGAGGTAAAATGTTTTGAAAGCCTTAATTACAGTCTCTAATGCAAGCAGTTGGGCAGTATTTCAATTTTTAAGAAAATTAATGAAAGTCAACCATTTTGAAGTGGTCAGAATCTTTGTCGTTTGAGCAATAAGTGAATAACAAATAACTGCATAAATTCCAGGCTTAAAAACTTATGGATTAAATCCTATGCAGACTCGTTTATGAGCGAGTTACTAAATAATAATCCACATTAATTAATCATTTTAAAACTTAAACGATTACATCTCGCGAACTTTCAAAGATATCTGAAGCGTGATAAGTATGTGGTTTATCAAAAACTCTTCTAAAAGAACGGACGAAGCCAATAGAAATCTTTGTTGAAGTAAGCAAGTTCTAAAGTTCTAAGCAACGCGATGGCCCTTATCTGCCTATGTTTCATAGTAAGTAAGTTCTGAATTTTTATGAAATCCGATGGAATTCCTCACTACTAACGTTTCAAAGTAAGTTCTCAAATTCTCAGTTCTACGTTTAAAACTATGTGTGTTCTATATATCTATGTAAAGTGATGGTTCCTATTAGTTGTGACGGAAACCTATATATAGTAAGTCAGGGAAGCTTGAAGGAGTTAATTATCTAACTGCTTTAAGGTGTAAAACGTACTTTAATCTAAAGCGATCTATTGTTCCAAGGTATCCGCTTACGTACAACTTTTCTTGGGCGCCAGCTGCTCAGAAAGTAGCAAAGGGATAGAATACACGACCCCGGGAACCCTGGGGCGGAACAACCCTTGAAACTTCGAAATGCTCCTCCTCTCGACTACGCCTAGCCAAATACACACACTCAGGTCTCGAGATACTGAAGTCCCGGCATGTTTATTTATGGTCTTGACGTGGGTTTAACTAACAAGGGCTACGGGAAACTACGCAACACGCCGCGAATTACCGTGTATCATAACTCGCTTCACGATATAAGATACAATATACAATATGCGACACAAGAAATGGGACGCTTTAGCGAATAAGCACTCACGTTCTCTTCTTCAGGTTCCTTGAATTCGCTGGTGGTCTTCGGGTCTCCTGCATCCTCCTCGGGGCTCCTTGGTGGAGTGGGCTGTAGTCTTCGGTATTGTTCGGGTCCATCGATCAGTGGATTTCGTCGATTTCCTCTTCTCGCCCCCTTGGGTTTACCTGAGGGGATCCTACTGATCATTTAAATTGCGTAGCGCCTAGCGAGCCGCGCTCCCATGGCCCACCTGCAGGGACGCTGGACTTTCGACTTCTCTTTAGGGGTTAAGGATCGTTGAGGACCTTCTCACATCCCAGAGTATTATAAAGCACAAAAGCAGATAAGCATAATGTGATGCATAGGGCTTTACAACCTTCTAACTTACTTTGAATACTTACTTTGTTTATATGAAATGCGATATTGCGGTGCATGAAGCATGACAAATTAAATGCTTCGGCACCTGGACATCTAGAAACGCTATCTCCGGGCAAGAAAGTGTAGGGTTCACACTCAATTCATGTGCAGAAGCAGATAAACATAACGCTATGCTATGAATATTACATCTTATCATGAAATATAGAAGTAAGATGCCCAGCGGCGTTTTACGAAGCATTAGATCTCTATTGCTTCTAAACCTTCAGATATAGAAACGATATTCCGCAGCAAGGAAGTGATGCACTTACATTCATTTGAAGTGTAGAGGAGATATACATAAGGCGTTGCGTTGAAATTACACCTTATCATGTGACTTAGAAACTGATATGCGATATCGCGTTTTATAAAGAGTTAGAAACATATTGCATTGATGAGTAGACAAAGCCTAGAAACGCAATTTCTTAGCCAAGAAGTGTGGCATTTGCATTCTTTTGAAGGGTAGACGAGGTATACATAACACTTCGCAACGAATATTGTATCATATCATGAAACGTAGAAATGAGATGCGATATTACGGTTTATGAAGCATTAGAAATCTATTGCTTCGATACGTCGACATCTGCAAGCGCTATTTCCTAGCAAGGATGTGTTGCAGTTACATTCATTTGAAGTGTATGCGAGGTATACATGACACTTCGCAATGAATATTATATCTTATTATGAGACATAGAAATTAGATGGGATATCGTGTTTTAAGAAGCATTAGAAATCTATTGCTTCGATACGTAGACATCTGCCAACGCTATTTCCTAGCAAGGAAGTGTCGCATTTACATTCATTTGAATTGACTACGAGGTATACATAACACTCCACAATGAATATTATAAATTATAATGAAACAGAGAAATGAGATGCGACATCTCCTTTTAAGAAGCATTAGAACTCTATTGTTTCGATTCGTAGTCATCTGGAAAAGCTATTTCCTAGCAAGGAAGTGTCGCATTTACATTTATTTGAAGTGTATGCGAGATATAAGTGACACATCGCAAAGAATATCATATCTTATCATGAAACATAGATGTGAGATGCGATATCGCGTTTTAAGAAGCATTAGAACTCCATTGCTACTATACTTAGACATCTGCAAACGCTATATCCTAGCATGGAAGTGTCGCATTTACTTTCTCTTGAAGTGAATACGAGGTATACACGACACTGCGCAATGAATATTATATCTTATCATGAAACATAGAAATGATTTGCGATATCTCGTGTTAAGAAGCATTAGAACTCTATTGCTTCGATACGGAGACATCTGCCAACGCTATTTTCTAGCACGGAAGTGTCGCATTTACATTCATTTGAAGTGTATGCGAGTTACACATGACACTTCGCAATGAATATTATATCTTATCATGAAACATAGAAGAGAGATGCGATATCGCGTTGTAAGAAGCATTAGAACTCTATGGCCTCGATGCGGAGACATCTACAGACGCTATTTCCTAGCAAGGAAGTGTCGCATTTACATTCTTTTGTAGTGAGTGCGAGGTGTACATGACACTTCGCAATGAATATTATGTCTTATCACGAAACATAGAAATGAGATGCGATATCGCGTTTTGAGAAGCATTAGAACTCTATTGCTACGATACGTAGGCATCTGCAAACGCTATTTCCTAGCAAGCAATAGTCGCATTTACATTCTTTTGATGTGAATTCGATGTTTACATGACACTTCACAATGAATATTATATCTATCATGTAACATAGAAATGAGATGCGATATCGCGATTTAAAAAGCATTCGAATTCTATTGCTACGATACGTTGCCATCTATAAACGATATTTTCTAGCAAGGTAGTGTCGCATTTACATTCATTTGAAGTGTATGCGAGGTATACATGACACTTCGCAATGAATATTGTATCTTATCATTAAACCTAGAAATGAGATGCGATATCGCGTTTTGAGAAACATTAAAACTCTATTGATTCGATACATAGATATCTGCAAACGCTATTTCCTGGCAAGGAAGTGTCGCATTTACATTCATTTGAAGTGTATGCGAGGTATAAGTGACACTTCGCAATGAATATTATATCTTATCATGAAACGTAGAAATGAGTTGTGATATATCGTTTTAAGAAGCATTAGAACAGTATTGCTTCGATACGTAGAGATCTGCAAACGCTATTCCCTAGCAAGGAAGTGTTGCATTTACATTCTTTCGAAGTGAATGCGAGATATACATGACACTTCCCAATGAACATTGTATCTTATCATGGAACATAGAAGTGAGATGCGATATCGCGTTTTAAGAAGCATTAGATCTCTGTAGCTACGATACGTAGACATCTGCCAACGCTATTTCCGAGCAAGGAAGTGTCGCATTTACATTCATTTGAAGTGTATGCGTGGTATACATAACACTGCACAATGAATATTATATCTTATCATGAAACATAGAAATGAGATGCGATATTGCGATTTAAGAAGCTTTAGATCTCCATTGCTTCGATACGTAGACATCTGCAAACGGTATTTCCTAACAAGGATATGACGAATTTACATTCATTTGAAGTGTATGCGAGGTATACATGACACTTCGCAATGAATATTATATATTATCATGAAACATAGCAATGTGTTGCCTTATCACGTTTTAAGAAGCATTACATTAATTTGAATTGAATACGGGTTATACATAATACTCCACAACGAATATTATACCTAATCAGGGAAATAGAGATGAGGAGCGATATCGCGATTTAAGAAGAATTAGAACTCAATTGCTTCGATATGAAGACATCTGCAAACGCTATTTCCTAGCAAGGAAGCGTCGCATTTATATTCATTTGAAGTGTATGCGAGGTATAAGCAACACTTCGCGATGAATATTATCTCTTATCATGAAACATAGAAGTGAGATGCGATATCACATTTTAAGAAGCATTAGAACTCTATTTCTACGATACGTAGACATCTGCAAATGCTATTTCCTAGCATGGAAGTGTCGCATTTACATTCTTTTGAAGTGATTACGAGGTATACATGACACTTCGCTATGAACATTATATCTCATCATGAAACATAGAAATGAAATGCGATATCGCGTTTTAAGAAGCGTTAGAACTCCATTGCTACGATACGTAGATATCTGGAAACGCTATTTCCTAGCAGGGAAGTGTCGCATTTACATTCATTTGTAGTGTATGCGAGATATAAGTGACACATCGCAATGAATATTATATCTTATCATGAAACATAGAAATGAGATGCGATATCGCGTTTTGAGAAGCATTAGAACTCTATTGCTACGATACGTAGGCATCTGCAAACGCTATTTCCTAGCAAGCAATAGTCGCATTTACATTCTTTTGATGTGAATTCGATGTTTACATGACACTTCACAATGAATATTATATCTATCATGTAACATAGAAATGAGATGCGATATCGCGATTTAAAAAGCATTCGAATTCTATTGCTACGATACGTTGCCATCTATAAACGATATTTTCTAGCAAGGTAGTGTCGCATTTACATTCATTTGAAGTGTATGCGAGGTATACATGACACTTCGCAATGAATATTGTATCTTATCATTAAACCTAGAAATGAGATGCGATATCGCGTTTTGAAAAACATTAAAACTCTATTGATTCGATACATAGATATCTGCAAACGCTATTTCCTGGCAAGGAAGTGTCGCATTTACATTCATTTGAAGTGTATGCGAGGTATAAGTGACACTTCGCAATGAATATTATATCTTATCATGAAACGTAGAAATGAGTTGTGATATATCGTTTTAAGAAGCATTAGAACAGTATTGCTTCGATACGTAGAGATCTGCAAACGCTATTCCCTAGCAAGGAAGTGTTGCATTTACATTCTTTCGAAGTGAATGCGAGATATACATGACACTTCCCAATGAACATTGTATCTTATCATGGAACATAGAAGTGAGATGCGATATCGCGTTTTAAGAAGCATTAGATCTCTGTAGCTACGATACGTAGACATCTGCCAACGCTATTTCCGAGCAAGGAAGTGTCGCATTTACATTCATTTGAAGTGTATGCGTGGTATACATAACACTGCACAATGAATATTATATCTTATCATGAAACATAGAAATGAGATGCGATATTGCGATTTAAGAAGCTTTAGATCTCCATTGCTTCGATACGTAGACATCTGCAAACGGTATTTCCTAACAAGGATATGACGAATTTACATTCATTTGAAGTGTATGCGAGGTATACATGACACTTCGCAATGAATATTATATATTATCATGAAACATAGCAATGTGTTGCCATATCACGTTTTAAGAAGCATTACATTAATTTGAATTGAATACGGGTTATACATAATACTCCACAACGAATATTATACCTAATCAGGGAAATAGAGATGAGGAGCGATATCGCGATTTAAGAAGAATTAGAACTCAATTGCTTCGATATGAAGACATCTGCAAACGCTATTTCCTAGCAAGGAAGCGTCGCATTTATATTCATTTGAAGTGTATGCGAGGTATAAGCAACACTTCGCGATGAATATTATCTCTTATCATGAAACATAGAAGTGAGATGCGATATCACATTTTAAGAAGCATTAGAACTCTATTTCTACGATACGTAGACATCTGCAAATGCTATTTCCTAGCATGGAAGTGTCGCATTTACATTCTTTTGAAGTGATTACGAGGTATACATGACACTTCGCTATGAACATTATATCTCATCATGAAACATAGAAATGAAATGCGATATCGCGTTTTAAGAAGCGTTAGAACTCCATTGCTACGATACGTAGATATCTGGAAACGCTATTTCCTAGCAGGGAAGTGTCGCATTTACATTCATTTGTAGTGTATGCGAGATATAAGTGACACATCGCAATGAATATTATATCTTATCATGAAACATAGAAGTGAGATGCGATATCGCGTTTTGAGAAGCATTAGAACCGTATTGCTACGATACGTAGACATATGCAAACGCTATTTCCTAGCAAGGAAGTGTCGCATTTACTTTCATTTGAAGTGTATGCGAGATATAAGTGACACATCGCAATGAATATTATATCTTATCATGAAACATAGATGTGAGATGCGATATCGCGTTTTAAGAAACATTAGAACCCCATTGCCTCGAGACATAGACATCTGCAAACGCTATTTCCTAGCAACGAAGTTTCGCATTTAAATTCTATTGAAGTGAAGACGAGGTATGCATGACACTTCGCAATGAATATTATATCTTGTCATGAAGCATAGAAATGAGATGCGATATCGCGTTTTAAGAAGCATTAGAACCCTGTCGCTACGATACATAGACATCTGCAAACGCTATTTCCTAGCAAGGAAGTGTCGCATTTACATTCATTTGAAGTGTCACGTCCTGAAGTCGCGAAAGCGCTCGTCACGTGGACACTTTTCGTAGCCGTTCCCGAAATCGACGCGAATTGCGCGGAGCTGGGTTCGTCGGCGGACAAGACTCGATTTAGCGGGTACAAAAGCGTGCAACTTACCTTTCGATGCTCTAGGCGTCGTAGCTCTCCTCATCCTCGTAGCGTGGAGTGGAATCTTCCCTCGCGTATGTATGGCGTCGCCTTCCCATTCCGTGGCGGCGAGTATGCGGGTTGCCAGCGTGTATGGGATCCGGATGCTGGAGGAGATGCGGATGCTGATCTGTGGCCGTCGAGGGTGGCGGGCGGCGTCTGTGGGTGGCAGGCGGTGCGCCTGACGTCACACCACCCCCCTTGGAGAAAGATTCTCAGCAATGCCGAGATCTCTTGTCTGATCTGGAGGCCTCGGAGTGGTGGAACATCTCGCCTGGCTCATCCTGTCGAGATCGTTTGGTTGCTAGGCTACGGTTGCGAGTATCATCGGCACTGGAGGAACTAGTATCACTTTCACGTTTAGCGTTCGTTTCGTATTCACTATGTTCACTATCCCTCAGATCAGTCCTTTTCATTTCTCTCTCACTCATACCCGCGGTATACATACTGTGCATTCTCTTACATAATTTGATTTTGTTGGTATGGACGATTTTGTGTCGGCCTTTTACATTTAGTTTTACATTACTATTGCTTAATATTTCGAGGATTCTATATGGTCCGGAATATTGCGATTGAAATTTGTGTTTATTTGGTTCCTTGAGAAGGTAAACCCACTGGCCCACCTCGAAATTTTTAACATTTAGGTTTCGATCGTAGTAATATTTTGACCTACGCTTCGCGTTATCTAGATTGGCTCTGGCTAATTCTTGCGATTTAGAAATTCTTTCATGTAGTTCTATGAGGTAGTCGCTATACGTCTCGTTCTCGGAATTATCTTGGAAAGGAGTGGCGGACGGTGTCCTCGCTATTCTACCGAACACTAATTCGTGTGGCGTATATAGCGTTCCCTCGTGTACGCTGGTATTGTATGAGAACATTGCATACGGCAACCACTTTTCCCAATTGTTACTCGACTCGATATAATGTTTCAAATACTCGGCCAAGACTTGGTGGGATCTCTCAACAGACACGTTCGTTTGCGGATGGAATGCGGTAAACTTATACTGTTTGATACGAAACTTGATGGCAATAGCTTTGATTAAACTGTTCATAAAATTTGAGCCCTGATCAGTGAGAATGCCTTTCGGACATCCGAATTTGCATATAAACTCCCTTATTAGTGCGTCGGCAATGTCGACTGCGGTCGTTGATTTTAAAGGAACGGCGATGGAGTATTTGGTAAGGAGGTCCTGGATGGTTAATATATTAGTGAAATCTTCCGGTGTTTCGGGAAGTGGATCCATCACATCCATAGAAATTTTATCAAAAGCCCTGCTAGGGGTGTCTGTTAAGGTAAGAGGTTGCCTGGTTTTGATCCTGACTAATTTTTCAGTCTGGCAACTCTTACATTTGCCAATGTACTCCTGAACCTGGTTCTTCATATTAGGCCAAAAATACTATTGCCTGATGCGGGAGTAGGTTTTATTGACCCCCTTGTGACCTCCGACAGGCGAGTCGTGGTTTTCTTTGATAATTTTCAATCGATCTTCGATTGAAGGTGTTCGGATCAGTCCCTGGCAGACTGTGATGTGAACGTCTGTTTCATCGAATAAATCTTGGAGTATTTTCTGGATTCTGGACTAGGAGATGGAGTCGATGGATGTTTGCGCTATGCTGAAGGAAGGTAGTTGGAGTTCGCTCACTACATCGTAAAGTGAACGGAAGGTTTCGATGGCTATTTGGAAGTCGACTGTTCGACTAGGAACAGGAGGATTGGTAGTTGAATTTGGAATTCCTGTTCGATTTTCACGACTTTTGCTTTGGAAAGTGTGAGGTTTTTATGAGTAATAAATTTGCCGGCTCTATCGAGATCCTTGGCACCCGTACCGTATGGGCGCCCTGATTGTGTAACGAACACGACCAGGTTGTCTTGTCTCGTCGAAATTGAGTCTCGGCTGATTTGAAATAATGGCTCGCGCCTGACATGCTCGTATGGCGCAGGAATGTAGGTAATTGGACTGTCGTCGGTAGAGAAGGGATTACTCGAAGTTGGTAAGTTAGGTTCCGACGTTACCGGAGAAGAAGGTGGCGCTGGAGTGGAGTATTTCTTACGAATTTGAGGAGGAACGTCAAAGATGTCGTCCTCGGAGTCATGGCTATGGGAGAGCGGGAAAATTTGAACCGGGTTTCGCGACAGTGCGTCCGCATTAAGGTTAGTTTTTCCGCTCTTATAAACCATCTCGTAATCGAATTCGGCGAGTTTAAATCTCCAACGCACGAGCCTGCTGGATGGGTCTTTGACCGAGTTCATCCACATTAACGGTCGATGATCGGTAACAAGTTTAAACTGGTTACCGTATACGTACGGCCGGAAATAGTGGACGGCGTAGACTATCGCCAGGCACTCCTTCTCGATAGTAGAATAATTCCGTTCCGCTGTGTTCAATAACCGTGACGTATACGCGATCGGCAAATCGCGGCCTATCGGCCCCTGACTTAGAATGGCGCCGATCGCTTCGGCGGACGCATCGGTAGTTATAACAAATGGCTGTTTGAAATTATGGTATTGTAGTATAGGGGCCTCGCATAGGTAGTCTCTAAGTTTTACGAATGAATTTTCCTGTTCATTGCGCCATGTGAAAGGCGTGTCTTTTTTTAGTAAATTCGTTATCTACCTGCGAAAAGTTCGCGATGAATCGCTATAATAGCCCGCGAGCCCGAGAAATTGCTTAATTTGTTTCGCGTTTTGAGGTCGTGGAAAGTTTTTTACCGCGCTTATTTTGGCGGGATCGGGTTTTACGCCGTGCTCGCTAATTATTGTATATGTCCCAGGTAAGTGACTTCTCTCCTCAGAAACTCGCATTTGTCCGGTTGTAACACTAAATTGGCATCTTTCAACCGCTGCGTTAGTTTCTCGAATTTTTCTTTGTGTTCCTGAAGAGAGCTCGCATTTATGACTATATCGTCCAGATATAGAAAAATTTTGTTACCCTGAAGACCCGAGAGAACGTTGTCCATTAGCCTTTGAAACGTCGCGGGCGCATTTTTCAAACCGAACGTCATCCTATTAAACTCATAATGCCCGTGAGGCGTGGAAAATGGGGTTTTTGGAATGTCAGAGGGTTCCATAGGTATTTGATCAAACCCGCTCGCGAGATCAAATGTGCAAAAATATTTCGCGCTCCCGAGCTGATCTAAGATTTCGGTGATACAGGGGAGGGGATACGCTTCGGCTATGGACTTCTCGTTCAGAGCGCGATAATCTATTACCACTCGCCACTGCTTGTTGCCCAAGGTGTTTGGCTTCTTGGGCACGACCCACAGTGGTGAATTGTACGGTGATTTCGAAGGAGAGATGATCTCCTTTTGTAAAAGCTTATCGACCTGTCGCCGAATCTCCTCCTTATGCGCCGGTGGAAAGCGCTATTGTTTAACATTAATCGGGCGATCGTCGATCGTCGGGATTTTGTGCGTAGTGGCCGACGTATGCCCTAGTTTATCGCCTTCGATGTGGAAAAGTTGCTGCACTTTTCTTCGGAGTTTAAATGATCGAGACGGAGGAGTTCGAGAATTCGTTCTAGGCGAGGTTTAGACAGATCGACGGATTTCGCCGATGGCGGCGTTTCCGATTTTGGAACTCGCTTTGTGCGGTTACCGACCGCTTGCGCATAGGAGATCTTTTGCACGTTGGCTATTTTGCAGTACAAAGGAGGAGTTTCGTTCGTCGAGTCTGACTCTGAATTTGATTTCGAATTTAAAATTTTCCTTTTTCGGGATGCGCCGGTCGGTACGGCGGATACAGAGGAATTAGAAACAGTGGATTCGGAGACACTGGATTTTGCGAAAACCGGAAATAGCAGCGGACTCTCCTCCCGGTGGAGGGGAGCCATGATTCGAGCTGGTTCGAGTGTTACATCGGGTAGCGTGATTTGGACCGTGCGATCTGACGAATTAATTATTCGGGTGACGACTCTACCGCGTACGACTCTTACCAGGGCGTTTCCAAAGAAGATTCCCGGCGCTAAATCTAACCGCGGAATTATACCTTCCGGAAGGTTTGTATTGGAAACGCGAACCTTAACTCCGATATTCGATCGCGGGGGAATCGCGATCCGATCCCCGGGCTTCGGAGAATAGGCTTTCTTCGGTATTGTTTGTTTATGCTTCGCCGGAGCATTGCGTCTCGGAGAAGCTGATACTCTAGGCGAAGACTGCGGCGGCGGAGAGGGAGCGGATCTCTGGCGCGGCGCTTGTTTGTTTTCCGGCGATAACGAAGGAGTGGATTTCGGTCGCGTCGTCGTTTCTTCGAGTGATTCTACATCTTTCTCGAATGGAATTTCTTTTCCGTTCCATCTAATAAATTTTTTGAGGAACGAGATCTTCGCATCCGCGCAGAAACCCGAACCGAGAATTCTTTCGGTCTTAAGGGGAGAGTTGTCCCCAACGACGTTAAACGGAAGGACGCGGTTGAAAATTACTAGATTCACCGTCCCTAAGGTAGCGGTCTTTCCGTCTGTGACTCCCGTTATCACCACTATTTCCGCGGTATCTATGCGCGCGGATGGTTTCAAAGCAGATTTTTTTATAATATTGATCTCCGCTCCGGTGTCGATCATAAATCGCGTTGGCGCGACTAAAAGGTCCGTTTGTAAAACTATATTAGGCGTACTCGTTTTTCCAGTTATATTTACTGCTGCGCCTTGTTGTACTCCGCGTCGGTGTTGCTCGTTGCGAGAGAGCGTACCCTGGAAGCGGCCTCGCGACCTGTCTCGCGGCGGGTGCGGAGGCCGTGGTCGTTTCCCTAGTTCCGGTTCACGTTATTATTATATTGTCTTTTTCGGCACTCATCAATATCGTGTCCTGGAGTTTTGCAATATTTGCAGAATTTTGACACGTCCCGAGAAAAAATTTGCCGCGGTTGCTCGTACGCGGGGCGCTGAATGGGAACGGGTGCGTCCCTGAGACGCAGGTATGTTTCCCGGTGTTCCTGTGATCGGTATGGCGGGACTGTTTTAAGCCGACATTCGGTCGCGTAGTGACCTGGGTTAGTGCACTTATTACAAATAATTTCGGCGCGCTTTTTGCGTGACTCTGCTCGCGGTTGCGGTTTAGCTGCACGATCGAGATCGCGTTAGTGAATTTGGAATATTTCCCGCGCCCGAGTAAACGTTTGCTGTAACGTAGTACACGGATTTATCGTTAGCTGAATTCTAATTTCAGGGATAAGCCCGTCCCTGAAACACTGTAGCGTGAACTCGTTTACGGATTCGAGAGACTCTTGAGTATCCCGCTGAGTGAGACGGTCACAGTCTATAATAGCATTTCTCAAGTCCTTAACGCGGCCAATGTAGTCTAAAATGTGTTCGTTTGTAGACATGAAAATGTTGGCGAGTTCGCCCCTATAGTGCGCGGCGGATTTAACCGTACCGAACGAGCAACGAAAAATGTCCGTTAATTCTAATATTGTTTGGCAGGATTCATCCTCTAACGCGGCGTATGCGCGATCTTTAAGCTTACCCTTGATCAAACGCGTAAACGTACGCTCGCAACCATTAGGAATAAGGTCGCAAGCCCTTTTACACGCCCGGGTAAATTGTAAAACGGGAATGTTTTGACCGTCAATATTAGGTACGGCCTCGAGTGCCTGCTTAAGTGAAAGTTCGTCATGCTGCGAACTGTGTGCGTACGATATCGTATTTGAATTTTGAACTAATTGCGGATCTAAACGCGGCATATCTAGCGATACCGTATCGTCGCGAGGTAAGTCGGGCGTATGACGAATCGACTCTAACTCGCGACGTAACATTTCGACCTGCTGAAGTAATGCAGCGGTACGCGGAGCAGCAGTATCTATCGCTTTCGCGGAGGTGCTCGGCTGTGCGGTACACGGAATTGGCTCGCTTACGGCGCTTCGAAATCGAGAACTTTATTTACACGTCTGTCGCGATCGGCTTCCTGCATCGCGGCGGCCTTTTGCGCTTGTTGTCGCGTCTTTGTTGGTGGAGTCCTAGTCGCCATGGCCAATTCGCGGTCCCTAACGGCAGAATTTCTGGAGGAAACGCGTGGCAAATCCCACCGCTGTCACCAAAAATATGTTCGTGTCACGTCCTGAAGTCGCGAAAGCGCTCGTCACGTGGACACTTATCGTAGCCGTTCCCGATATCGACGCGAACTGTGCGGAGCTGGGTTCGTCGGCGGACAAGACTCGATTTACCGGGTACAAAGACGTGCAACTTACCTTTCGATGCTCTTGATTCATTGGCTTCTTTCTCGTTCCAGGTAGCGTAGGCGCCGCGGATCGGTGACCCGGATAGCGGTGGCGTACGACTGGAACGGCGGAATGGAGACTAGAATCAGACGCCAGGTAGGCAGATCCCGGCTAACGGGTATGGAAGCTGGAATCGGGCGCTCGGAGGCTCGTACAGGACGTACGGCGGCGAAGACTTCCTTGGCAGGATACTGAAGAGCTCTGCGACGGTCTGGATATTTGGGTGCACCACCCACGTATTCACGCGCAAGCCGACGGATGAATTCCTACCTCCCCGCGCGTCGTGTACGCTTTAACCGAGAATTGAAGCGCATCAAAAATCCTTGCACTTCGGTAAAGCACGGCACGGCTAAGCGCTGGTTCGCTCTAGCTTACCGGATCCACCTAGGCGCAAATTACCTTGACACAACAGAAATAAAGTAAGAGCGGCTAAGCGTTGGTTCGCTCTAACCGTCCAGCCTTAAAATCGTTGAGGATGATTTAATAGAAATAGTAACTAATCGCGAGCGTACCCGTAGAATGGAATGTAAAAGGAATTTGTAATTGAAACAGAATAAACATTTTGACTTCTTATAAACTAAGATATATTCTTACTTGAATACCCTAATACAATAAATCTAAGTTACTACGTAATGTATAATAAGAGAAATGGAAGTGGAATACAATAAAGTCTCCACTATGGAAGATGCGAATGAGTTCGGTGCATTGAGATGTGAGCTCGTATGCCTGAGAGCCAATTGCTCTGTTCGGATCGAAGAATGATACTGATGTCGGATCGGCGCGTCCGCGACAAGAGCGGGGAGACTGACCATGGTAGGGTCGCCCGCGTTACGCGGTGAGCCACGCGCGTTGGCCGCGCGCTCGAGCGCTCGAGCGTCTTAATCTATGTCGTATTTATAAATACATATTTACAGATCTTTGCTTATTTCTATGTGAGTGTGGTTTATGTATGTACATAAGTGTGTAGTGTGCTTATCCTAACATCGTCGGTACGAGAATAGCGTGTACGGATACATGATTGCAGGAGAATCCAGTTCGTAGGCGTCGTAGCTCTCCTCCTCCTCGTAGCGTGGGGTGGAATCCTCCCTCGCGTACGTGTGGCCTCGCCTCCCCGTTCCGTGGCGGCGAGTATGCGGGTTGCCAGCGTGTAGGGGATCCGGATGCTAGAGGAGATGCAGATGCTGATCTGTGACCGTCGAGGGTGGCGGGCGGCGTCTGAGGATGGCAAGCGGTACGCCTGACGTCACAAAAGGAGACACTTCCTTGCTAGGCGTTTGCAGATATCTACGTATCGAAGGAATAGAGTTCTAACGCTTCTTAAAACGAGATAACGCATCTCAGTTCTATGTTTCATAATAAGATATAATATTCATTGCGTAGTGTCATGTACACCTTGTATTCACTTCAAATTAATGTAAATGCGACACTTCCTTCCTAGGAAATAGTGTTTGCAGGTGTCTACGTATCGTAGCAATAGAGTTCTAATGGTTCTTAAATCGCGATATCGCACCTCATTTCTATGTTCCATGATAAGATATAATATTCATTGCGAAGTGTCATGTATACCTGGCATACACTTCAAATGAATGTAAATGCGGCATTTCCTTGCTAGGAAATAGCGTTTGCAGATGTCTAAATATCGTAGCAATAGAGTTTTAATGCTTCTTAAATCGCGATATCGCATATCATTTCTATGTTTCGTGATAAGATATAACATTCAATGCGAAGTGTCACATATACCTCGTACTCACTTCAAAAGAATGTAAATGCGAAACTTATTTGCTAGAAAATAGCAGTTGCAGATGTCTACGTATCGTAGCAATAGAGTTCTAATGTTTCTTAAATCGCGATATCGCATCTCATATTAATGATTCGTGATGAAGATATAATATTCATTGGGAAGTGTCATGTATACATCGTATTCCGTTCACAAGAATGTAAATGCGACACTTCCTTGCTAGGAAATAGCGTTTGCAGATGTCTCCGCATCGAGGCAATAGGGTTCTAAAGCTTCTTAAAACGCGATATCGCACCTGATTTCTATGTTCCATGATAAGATATAATATTCATTGCGAAGTGCCATGTATACCTGGCATACACTTCAAATGAATGTAAATGCGGCATTTCCTTGCTAGGGAATAGCGTTTGCAGATGTCTACGTATCGTAGCAATAGAGTTTTTATGCTTTTTAAATCGCGATATCGCATATCATTTCTATGTTTCGTGATAAGATATAACATTCATTGCGAAGTGTCATATATAACTCGTACTCACGTCAAAAGAATGTAAATGCGACACTTCCTTGCTAGGAGGTAGCGTTTGCAGATGTCTACGTATCGAAGCAATAGGTTTCTAATGCTTCTCAAAACGCGATATCGCATCTCACTTCTATGTTTCATGATGAAATATAATGGTCATTGCGAAGTGTCATGTATACCTCGCACCTACTTCAATAGAATGTAAATGCCAAACCTCCTTGCTAGGAAATAGTGTTTGCAGATGTCTACGTATCGTAGCAATAGAGTTCTAATGCTTCTTAAATCCCGATATCGCATCTCATTTCTATGTATCATGATAAGATATAATATTCCTTGCGATGTCTCATGTATACCTCGCATACATTTCAAATGAATGTAAATGCGACACTTCCTTGCTAGGAAATAGCGTTTGCAGATGTCTACGTATCGAAGCAATAAAGTTCTAATGCTTCTTAAAACGAGATATCGCATTACATTTCTATATTTCATGATAAGATATAATATTCATTGCGAAGTGTCATGTATACCTCGTATTCACTTCAAAA